>NC_090242.1:32619781-32629781 GCF_024489055.1 Chanodichthys erythropterus | reverse complement strand
ATGGCTGTCAACATGCACACCAAAACACACAAACATGACATGTAGTTTCCTGCATTTTTGTAACCCAAAATCGCACGCATTGCTCTGTCTGGTGTTTTTTTTTTTTTACCTCATGAGGGGTCAACTGCACATCCATGTGTTTGAAGAGAGTGTGTATGATTACAAGCTGTCCAAACTAAGTAAACACTTCTTAAACTCACTCTAGAACATTGGGGTCGGGGCTCACTAGAGGCCTCAACAAACTTCCAATTTCGAGGTATAGTCATTGCGAGTTTTTATCATGCAATACTGACTTTATATCTCCCAATTCTGACTTATAACTCAATTCTGACTTTATATCACACAATTCTGACTTTATAACTCAATTCTGACTTCTTATCATGCAATCCTGACTTTATATCATGCAATTCTGACTTTATAACTCACAATTCTGACTATATCTCGTAATTCTGACTTTCTATCACACAATTCTGACTTATAACTCAATTCTGACTTTATATCTCGCAATTCTGACTTTATAACTCAATTCTGACTTCTTATCATGCAATTCTGACTTTATAACTCAATTCTGACTTTATATCTCACAATTCTGACTATATCTCGCAATTCTGACTTTATATCTCGCAATTCTGACTTTATATCACACAATTCTGACTTTATATCACGCAATTCTGACTTTATATCACACAATTCTGACTTTATATCTCGCAATTCTGACTTTATAACTCACAATTCTGACTTTATAACTCACAATTCTGACTTTATAACTCACAATTCTGACTTATAACTCAATTCTGACTTTATAACTCAATTCTGACTTTAAAACTCACAATTCTGACTATATCTCGTAATTCTGACTTTCTATCACACAATTCTGACTTATAACTCAATTCTGACTTTATATCTCACAATTCTGACTATATCTCGCAATTCTGACTTTATAACTCAATTCTGACTTTATATCTCGCAATTCTGACTATATCTCGCAATTCTGACTTTATATCACACAATTCTGACTTTATATCACGCAATTCTGACTTTATATCACGCAATTCTGACTTTATATCTCGCAATTCTGACTTTATAACTCAATTCTGACTTTATATCTCGCAATTCTGACTATATCTCGCAATTCTGACTTTATATCACACAATTCTGACTTTATATCACGCAATTCTGACTTTATATCACACAATTCTGACTTTATATCTCGCAATTCTGACTTTATAACTCACAATTCTGACTTTATAACTCACAATTCTGACTTATAACTCAATTCTGACTTTATAACTCAATTCTGACTTTAAAACTCACAATTCTGACTATATCTCGTAATTCTGACTTATAACTCAATTCTGACTTTATATCTCGCAATTCTGACTTTATATCATGCAATTCTGACTTTATATCTCGCAATTCTGACTTTATATCATGCAATTCTGACTTTATAACTATTCTGACTTTATAACTCACAATTCTGACTATATCTCGCAATTCTGACTATATCTCGCAATTCTGACTTTCTATCACACAATTCTGACTTATAACTCAATTCTGACTTTATATCTCGCAATTCTGACTTTATATCATGCAATTCTGACTTTATATCTCGCAATTCTGACTTTATATCATGCAATTCTGACTTTATAACTATTCTGACTTTATAACTCACAATTCTGACTATATCTCGCAATTCTGACTATATCTCGCAATTCTGACTTTATATGTCGCAATTCTGACTTTATAACTCACAATTCTGACTTTATAACTCACAATTCTGACTTTATAACTCACAATTCTGACTTATAACTCAATTCTGACTTTATAACTCAATTCTGACTTTAAAACTCACAATTCTGACTATATCTCGTAATTCTGACTTTCTATCACACAATTCTGACTTATAACTCAATTCTGACTTTATATCTCACAATTCTGACTATATCTCGCAATTCTGACTTTATAACTCAATTCTGACTTTATATCTCGCAATTCTGACTATATCTCGCAATTCTGACTATATCTCGCAATTCTGACTTTATATCACACAATTCTGACTTTATATCACGCAATTCTGACTTTATATCACGCAATTCTGACTTTATATCTCGCAATTCTGACTTTATAACTCAATTCTGACTTTATATCTCGCAATTCTGACTATATCTCGCAATTCTGACTTTATATCACACAATTCTGACTTTATATCACGCAATTCTGACTTTATATCACACAATTCTGACTTTATATCACACAATTCTGACTTTATATCACACAATTCTGACTTTATATCTCGCAATTCTGACTTTATATCTCGCAATTCTGACTTTATAACTCACAATTCTGACTTTATAACTCACAATTCTGACTTATAACTCAATTCTGACTTTATAACTCAATTCTGACTTTAAAACTCACAATTCTGACTATATCTCGTAATTCTGACTTATAACTCAATTCTGACTTTATATCTCGCAATTCTGACTTTATATCATGCAATTCTGACTTTATAACTATTCTGACTTTATAACTCACAATTCTGACTATATCTCGCAATTCTGACTATATCTCGCAATTCTGACTTTATATGTCGCAATTATCTAGCAACTCTGAGAAAATCATCTCATCATTTCATGGCGGAAACAAGCTTCCATAGTTTCCTGCACCAAAAACGGTCATAATTGTTGTTTTTTTCATGACCATGTTCCACCCTCTCTGTCTCCTCAGTTGTGTTTGGTAATGCTAGTCATGCAGAAAATACACACTTCATCTTTAAACAGGCAGTTTTGCTGCTGTACTTTTAAGATTTCTATTGATAAATGACTTCTGTTATTGTGTTACCTCTTCATAGTTTAGAGGGCTGATGTTCCTAAAAACGGAGTAATTGTTGTGTACATGTGGGCAGTTTTATGTTAATAACCTCGTTGTTGTGATGTCACAATCATAACGATTTCTGAATGAGCTTTGAGAATTGTGCATGTGAGTATTATTTAACAGATCTTACCTTTAACAGGATAATAAATTAAGAAATTCAATAGCAGTGTATGTATGCAGTGTCTCTCTCTCTTTCTCTCTGTAATTACCGCCCATAAAATTCCAATTATGATAAAACTCAACAGACGGGGATTCCAGTTTATGTAATTGCCTGTGGGAGCATGTTTGTTTGTTTGATGTTTATCACCAGAAAGGCTTCTATGTGTTTATTTGTATAGTTTAATTGAGCTTATTATATATAAAATGACTCTGATCTTGCATTGATTGCAGGTTGTAAATATCCCAGCCTCCTTTTTCAGTGACAGATCATCTCTCTAAACGTATCTGTCATCTCTCTGAAAACAAAACAGTGCTGTGAGTTTGTCAAATTGCTGAATTGTCTGGGGGTATTTTTGGCCTGTGACAGAGAAAAGTTTTTTTTTTTTTTTTTTATGCAAAAGCTTCACTTATTTTGTCCTTCCGATGTGTACTTGTGAATTTATCCTTTTGTGTTTTTATTGTCTTCCAGAATCCCAGAAGTCTCACCTCTCCTCTTTCACGATGAAACTGATGAAATTTCATTCCCCGAAGATTAAAAGAACTCCATCTAAGAAAGGCAAACAACTCCAGCCAGAGCCTGCAGTGAAGACTCCAGAAAAACCCGTCAACAAGGTAGAGCAACTCTACCCTCTCCTTTTGAGCTCTACAGTTACTCTACTGTAACTCTACATTACACTACATAACTTTCCACCATCCTAATTCTATAGTTACTCTACTCCTGTCTTCCACAGTAAACACTGACTTTCCATCCTCAACCTCTACACTTACTCAAAACACAACCCTTTCAACTCTACAGTCACTCTACGTCAGTGAACAAGAACTCTCTAATTTCAATTCTGCAGTAAATCTACTGCTGCTTCACGACAGTAAACATTAACTTTCCACCCTCAGAACTCTACATTAACTCTAACTCTACATCAGTTTAACTCTTGTGCCACTCTGTCTGTGAACATTGAAGGGTTAGTTCACCCAAAAAAGAAATTTCTGTCATTAATTACTCACCCTCATGTCATTCTACACCTGTAAGACCTTCATTCATCTTCAGAACACAAATTAAGATATTTTGATTAATTGAATTGATCCGAGACGTTTATGACTCGTCCATAGAAAGCAATATAATCAACACTTTCAAGGTCCAGAAAGGTACTAAAGACATCGTTAAAACAGTCGATGTGACTGCAGTGGTTCAAACTTAATTTTATGAAGTGATGAGAATATTTTTGTGCGCAAAAACAAAACAAAAATAACTTTATTCAACAATCTCTTCCCTGTCATTATACTTGCGCAGATGACACAGTAAGCACAGTGAAGGCTTCCTTGTTTACGTCCGAATGCCGGTTCAGTATTGGCCAAAGCTGATCACGTGATCAGCACGACACATGCGTGTCACAGGAGCCGCCAATGAGTCGGTGTTCTGACGCAGAACCTGGAAGCACTGGATGTAATCAGCATATGAGAATGACACAGAGATTGTTGAATAAAGTCATTATTTTTGTTTTGTTTTTGCACACAGAAAGTATTCTTGTCTCTTCATAACATTAAGTTTGAACCTCTGCAGTCACGTCGACTGTTTTAACGATGTCTTTGGTACCTTTCTGGACCTTGAAAGTGTTGATTATATTGCTGTCTATGGATGAGTTATAGACCTCTCGAATTCATCAAAAATATCTTAATTTGTGTTCTGAAGATGAACGAAGGTTTAAGGGTGTGGAACAACATGAGGGTGAGTAATTAATGACAGAAATTTCATTTTTGGGTGAACTAACCCTTAAATTTTATGCTTTCAATTCTACTGTCTCTGTAAAGATAATCTCCACACCTTTTTAGCTGTATAATAACTCTACTGTAACTCTGTTGTCGCTTTATCATCGCAAACATCCTCTGTAAATAATATTAATGTCTTTTAACAGAAGGTGAGTCGATTGGAGGAACAGGAGAAGGAGGTGGTGAGCGCTCTGCGTTACTTTAAGACGATTGTGGACAAGATGAACGTCGATACGAAAGTTCTCCAGATGCTTCCTGGTTCAGCTAGTAAAGTTTTGGAGGCCATATTGCCTCTGATGCAGGTAGAGGCTCGGATACAGCACAGGTGAGAGGACCAGCCATTTGTGGCCTTTGCTATGTTCACTCGTTTCACTTAAAACGGGTCTCCGTCTGAGCTCTAACCATCATGCCGCAAAACAGACCAGGGTCAGAGGCTTCAATCAAAAATGTCACCAAAATTAATAAAAATGTCCCCAAAATACAAGATATACTGCAAAAAATTGTCTCTATATTAGTTCTTGTTTTTAATATTTATAAGCAATACTACATGAGCAGTGCCGTTTTCCAGAATATGAGCATGTTTGCACATGTGATATTGCTTTTATACAACAGTTCAATAAACAAGTTAATATTTAGTGACTGGCATTTTATACACAATATTGTAAATTTTTCTCTAATTTGTCAACGAAAATAGTCCCAAACAGTAGAGCCATTGCACATTGCGCGTTTCAGTTTCATTACTGAATGAATCCTGGCTTTTGGACAAATCTGTCTAGAATGACTCAACGACTCACTCTCACTTGCTTTGTCCCTGAATGAATCAGACATTTTGAATGAATCGTTTGACTGAATGACTCAATGACTCACTCGTTAAGGCAATGATTTGCCGCCACCTATTGTAGCTGAGCTTTTGTTTTTGTTTTCGCTTGTGATTGTAGAAGTAGCCTAGATTGCTTTTATTAATAGGCTGTATCTCATATAAGAGTGAAATATGAGATAGCATTTTTAAATATAACAAAGTAATTGCAGTAGCATTGCATACAATGTTTTGTTTGTCTTTTTTTCTCATTGGGGGGCCTCCGACTGATTCTTTGCAACGGGTCTCCGAATTGCAAAGGCCGCCTCTGGGACCAGCACTAACAAAACAATAGTAACATGGTTTTTCGATATGTACCATGGTAATACCATGGTATTCTTTAAAATATCTTGGAGTACCATAATAAATACAGTGGTACATCAATGCTTTTACAGCTTGCATGCAGTCTCTCTCCATTATTCTCCCTCTCTCTCACCGCAGCTCGGCAATGTCCTCCTGTCATAACCGTGTCTATCAGAGTTTGGCGAATCTTATTCGTTGGTCCGACCAGGTGATGCTGGAGGGCATCGACCTCGACGACAAGGACACTGTGACAACCGTCACCACGGTGATCAAAGCCGTGCTGGATGGTGTGAAGGTGAGGGGATGAGATGTGCGTTTGTGACAAGGTTAAAACAACACTGGCATATTTATAACCAGAGTGTGTGCATTTGTAACAGGAGCTGGTGAAACTCACAATAGAGAAACATGAGCAACCATCTCCAACGTCCCCCAACAAACCAGCGCCCCCTGTGACCAAAACTGAGAGGTACAGTCTTAAAGGCCGATATGAATTTATCAGTTTTGCATAGACATTTTAACAATGCTTCTCTTTTTCTCCAGTGTGTGTGAAAATCCTCTAACTGAACGAGAGAAGGCGATTCTGAGTAAAACCACGCCCATTGTCACGCCCAGTGACAGCTTGACTGACATGTCAGAGGAAGAGGTGGCTCCGCCCAAACCTCCTCTACCAGGACTCAAACTGGCAGAGCACAGGTAAGGGAGCGTGGCTTGGAAACATTTTTAAAAACTTTTTTTCACATTTTTCACAAACATTTTTCACACTTAAATCAAAAGCTTGCATTGTGAATGCTTTCTGCTAAACACAGTAGGCCAGAGAACTGCACAGAATACATACTGAATACTACAAGCATAGTGAATTTAGGCTAGTATGCCATTCCAAACTCAGGCCTTTTGTACTGTCTCAAATCATTTGATACCTCACTGTTTCCTTTACAGCCATCAGATTAAGGTAAATAGGCTTGTATGTAGTGTGTAGAATGTATTGATGAGGCGGACATCAAGTATACATTAGTGTGCGCTGTAGCGTATACTCTGGGAGTATATTAGCGCGCACTAGTAGTAGGCAGTGAGTAGTGAGCAGAATAATTAGCAGTATGTAGTATTTTAGTGATGGTAATTTCCAGCAGGTGAGTCATGTTCATTCTTAAATTCTTCATTCAGTTCATTCTTCTACTTTTTCCCCACAAGTATCTAAATATATTTGAATGAGAACACATCTGACACACACATGTGATGGCATCATTTCTCGAAGGAGAGATTTTCCATTTGTGATTTGTGATTAGAGACATGCAGTAGTAACTGCATCATACACACTTTTTGTGAAGGGTAATTACGGATGGCTGCGAGTTATTTTAGCCGTCTGGTGAGAAGAGATGTGTGTGAGATCATGTCAGATACAGACTTTTTTTGTCAGAGTACATGGCATACTTAATTTAACATCAACGAAAACAAGGCTATAGCTGGACTGGGAGCTGTAGCTGTAGTTGCTTAAAGGGTTAGTTCCCCCAAAAATGAAAATGTCATTTATTACTCACCCTCATGTCGCTCCACACCCTTAAGACCTTTGTTCTTCTTCAGAACACAAATTAAGATATTTTTGATAAAGTCCGATGGCTCAGTGAGGCCCGCATTACCAGCGAGACAGTTAACACTTTCGATGCTCAGAAAGGTACTAAAGATGCATTTAAAACCGGTCATGTGACTTCATTGGTTCAACCTTAATGTTATGAAGTGCCAAAAAACAAAACGACTTTATTCAACAATAACTACTGATGGGCGATTTCAAAACAATGCTTCATGAAGCTTCGAAGCTTTACGAATCTTTTGTTTCGAATCAGTGGTTCGGAGCGCGTATCAAACTGCCAAAGTCATGTGATTTCAGTAAACGAGGTTTCGTTACGTGAAAAGTGTTTAGAAATTTCAATGGTTCACCACTGGGGGGGTGTGATTTTGGCAGTTTGATACGCGCTCTGAACCACTGATTCGAAACAAAAGATTCGTAAAGCTTTAACCCATTTTATTGGCAATATGTTTTGTCCTAGTCTCTGTGTTTTTCATAATATGTCTTTCTTGTTGTAAATGTTTGTTTTGTGCTCATATTTTAGTGGAAAACCCAATGTTACAGTTTTTCTCAGTCGCTTTGGTACATTTCTCAGATCAGAATTGAAATTCTGAAAACTACCTGTTCAATTCTCACATCATTGTGTCACTTGTGCACATCAAAAAAGCAGTTTCTCATTTCTTTGAACAAGTTGCAAATGCTTTGGTACATCCATGCAAATGATTATGTACAATTCTCTGTTGTTTCCTACATTATCAGTTGCTTATGTCATGTTGATCAAAATGTATTATATTGGGTCTCTGTTGAAGAGTCTCACCCCCCACAACATTTAGGCACAAGCTCATAGCACAAGTCTTTACATGCAAAATGGTTGAACAAGTTATCATAATATGTCAAGCATATTTCTATACTTTCTATATTTCCATTAGACTTTTTTCTAAATCTGTCCTGAATTGGTAAATTGCTCCCAGGTGAATCTTGACGACATGACATGACTCAATAACGACATGACTCAATGACATGTTCTGTCAATAAAATACAGTACAAACAGTAAGGGTAAATTTGAATCTTTTCCATTCTCTTGCAATTACACTCACACATACACTAAGATGTAACTTATAATTGACAATAATTGTCATCAAAACTTTAGCCATAGTTTCCATCAGAACGTCCCTCCAGAGTAAACGTTATTTTGAGAACATGACTAAACAATTTGACTGTCTTATCCGTACACAATGACACAAGGACTTGTCATTCTGATGGTACTGACATGTTCATTGACACAGATATTTACTTTTGAGAGATGAACTAAGGATTTTGAGTAAGAGAGTGGCTTTTGCAGGTTATCCATGGTGTTTTGCTATTTGTACAAATTGTTTTGAGAAATGCACTTACTGTTTTGCAAATTGTGAGTTTGATTCGAGAAATGTACCAAAGTGACTGAGAAAAACTGTAAATACAAACCCGATTCCAAAAAAGTTGGAAAACAGAATGCAATGATGATAAGTTGATTTTAAATTTCATGGCATCAACACATCTCAAAAAAGTTGGGACAAGGCCATGTTTACCACTGTGTGGCATCCCCTCTTCTTTTTATAACAGTCTGCAAATGTCTGGGGACTGAGGAGACAAGTTGCTCAAGTTTAGGAATAGGAATGTTGTCCCATTCTTGTCTAATACAGGCTTCTAGTTGCTCAACTGTCTTAGGTCTTCTTTGTCGCATCTTCCTCTTTATGATGCGCCAAATGTTTTCTATGGGTGAAAGATCTAGACTGCAGGCTAGCCATTTCAGTACCCGGATCCTTCTTCTATGTAGCTGTGATTGTTGTAATTGATGCAGTATGTGGTGCAAGGTCTTCCCTGAAAGAGACAACGTCTGGATGGGAGCATATGTTGTTCTAGGACTTGGATATACCTTTCAGCATTGATGGTGCCTTTCCAGATGTGTAAGCTGCCCATGCCACACACACTCATGCAACCCCATACCATCAGAGATGCAGGCTTCTGAACTGAGCGCTGATAACAACTTGGGTTGTCCTTGTCCTCTTTAGTCCGGATGACATGACGTCCCACAGTCCATTTTAAATGAGCCTTGGCCCAGAGAAAACGCCTGCGCTTCTGGATCATGTTTAGATATAGCCTATAGAGTTTTAGCCGGAAACGGCGAATGGCACGGTGGATTGTGTTCACGACAATGTTTTCTGGAAGTATTCCTGAGCCCATGTTGTGATTTCCATTACAGCAGTATTCCTGTATGTGATTCAGTGCCATCTAAGGGCCCGAAGATCACGGGCATCCAGTATGGTTTTCTGGCCTTGACCCTTACGCACAGAGATTGTTCCAGATTCTCTGAATCTTTGGATGATATTATGCGCTGTAGATGATGATAACTTCAAACTCTTTGCAATTTTTCTCTGAGAAACTCCTTTCTGATATTGCTCCACTATTTTTCGCCGCAGCATTGGGGGAATTGGTGATCCTCT
>NC_090242.1:32577281-32612281 GCF_024489055.1 Chanodichthys erythropterus | reverse complement strand
AAGTGTAATTTATTCCTGTGGTCAAAGCTGAATTTTCAGCATCATTACTCCAGTCTTCAGTGTCATAATATGCTGATTTGATGCTAAAGAAACGTTCATTATTATTATCAATGTTGAAAACAGTTGTGTACAAATTTTACAAAAGTTCTTCTTCAGTGAATAGAAAGTTCAAAAGAACAGCATTTATTTAAAATAGAATATTTTCTAACATTATAATTGTCTTTACTGTAACTTTTAATCAGTTTAACTCATCCTTGATGAATAAAAGTATTGATTAATTTTATTTCTATCCACCAAAAATAAAATTAAAATTCTTACTGACCCCAAAAATAAATATATATATATAAATAAAATAAACACTTACATACACATATATAAATGTTGCCTTTAAACCAGCTTCTACTTTTTTCCAGAGTTAATATAACTCACTTTGCTTTTCCTTCTTTTTAACCTGATTTCTTCTTCTTTTCTTTCTTCTTCCTTTTCCATGTTTCTGTCTTGCGCTCTAGGCCTCCTATACCTCTCCTCCTTCATCATCCTCTTCCTCTTTTTCAATTCTCCCCCCTCCTGCTGGTCTTCCGGAGGAGGCGGAGCCTGCTCTTGGTCTCAGCCTATCAGTGTCTAACTCCTTCCTCAGTGACCACGCCTCTTTGACCACACCTGTGGTGAGTGTCCAGCAATCAGGAGTGAAAAGGACATGCAAACAATTTAAGAAGGATTTTTTTTCCTCTTTCGAAATTTTAAGAAGTTGTGTTAAGTATTTTCAGGGCTGGTATTTACAACAATTTTATATATATATATATATAATATATAATATTATATATATAATTTTTTTTATAAATATATATATATATATATAATATATATATATATACTGTTAAAAACTGTTAAAACTGTTATTAATTATTAATTTAATTAATTTATTAATTAGACTTTATATATACAGCTCTGGAAAAAACTAAGAGACCGCTGCAAGTTCAGAAATCAATGTTAAGTGGTCTCTAAATTTTTTATATATTTTTTTTTATATTATATTATATTATATTGTATATTTTGTTTTATATATATATACAACTAATTCAAATGAAATGAATGCAGAAAGTTGTTCTTGTCATGTTTCATGAATGAGGCCCATTATACTTATTGTACGTTTGCTTGTGTATCATCTGTGTTCAGTGTGTTCTGGTCATTTTGTGTGTGGTTTCGGCACACGTGCTCTTCATATGGTTTTGTCATCATGTCTCCCTGGGGTGATTATTAAACTGCTGTTCAGATGTGACTTAAAGATTATTTATGGAGTGTGTGCGTCCACTTTGCCCTTTTGGGTTTTACTGGGTGACTTTTGGAACCAGAACCGAAGCTGAATTAAAGTTCAAGTCCAAAAGCTTATCTAATCTTAATTTATCTGGTTATCTGGGTTTAGGGTTTAAGTCCATGGCTTATCAAAATGCTGTTTAATCTTCATGTAGCATTAAAACCAGGTTTTGGGTATGTTCTCGGGTGCTCCTCATGTATAATTTTACTGAATAATTCTAGCCTCTAGTTGCATTGGATTTCACTAATAACTTCTAGTGCTTTATAAGACACTTATAGACTTTTAAAGTTGTTTTTGAAGATTGTGCTCTTTGCATCAAAGGTGGCTTGTGTAGTCAAACTTTTGATTGGAATTAATTTGTCCCATGTTGAGATTTTAATTGATATTTTCAGCAATACATCCAAGACGACCAGCTCTTATCTCATTTGTACGTCATGTCCTGACCAGACATGACATGTTTCTGTCATCAAATATTTCTGTCTTTACTATATATATATATATATATATATGAGGACATTTTTTCTTAGGCATCAGAGAGTCTGTTATTACTAGTGTTGTTATTGTTAACTAAAACTATTAAAAACAATGTTTTTAATTGAAATAAAGCTAAAATAAAATGAAAATATTAGATGGAAAAACTTTTTAAATAACTGTAATAAAAGAAGTACTAAATCTGAAATAAATATGAATTAGAGCTAATTAGAATGATTAAAAAACTACTAAATATGACAAAAGCACAACAAAATAATTAAACTTAAATTTCATATAAAAACTGAAAATATAAAAATATAAGATAACTCAAAATATTAATAAATGCTATAAATGGTATTAAAATAACATTGGATCTTACTGAGATCAGCAAGCTGTTATTTGGAGTGTTTCTCCCTGCTGATGAGTTTTAGAAACTAGTTTGTCATGGTAACCGAATCTGGGAATTGTTCTGGAATGTTCTGTGCTCTTGACCCCTGACCTTTGAGGTCAGAGAAAAAGCAATATGATGTTTATGTGTGTGTGATTTTGCCTAAGGAAAGACCTAACCATTTCAGTGTGTGTGTGTGTGAGAGAGAGAGATTTTGAGGCTCCATATGGATGTTTTTTCTCATTCTATCTCTTTTCCTCACTCCCTCCTCCGAGTCTCTGTGGAATGCTTACATTCCAGAATGTCACAGATGGCACATAGAATGAGGGAAGCTCTTCCCGATCTCTCAGGGAAACATGTTGGACCATGTTTGTTGAGCTGTGTGTGTGATGGGATGAATTGGAATGTTGTTGCTGGTGTTCCGGGCAAGTCCCTGCAGGTGTTGTAATCCCTCTAAGCAACATCCGGAAGTTCAGCCAGGATTTGACTTGTCCAGCATTGTGTTCCCTGATAGTTTGTTCTCTTTTTAGTGGGTGGTTACAAATTTAAACTTGCTGTCCTGCTATTTCACACAAAATAGAACATATTTCCCTCTCTGTTCTCCAATCTTTTCAGATTTATTCCAAATACTTCCTCTGATTCCATCTTTCCTCTCCCATTTCTTCTCTCTTCTTCTGTTTCAACCAATCGCAGAGTTCCGACCCGGTTGGCTTGACCAATGCTGGCAGAGCTCTAGATGGTGGTGGTGTCTCTAACGGGTCCTTGACCAGCTCTCTGGTCTCTCTGGCCGTCTGTCTTCCTTCTGAGTCTTCTCTTTCTGACTCACTTCTTACCTCCGCGGTAAACACGCACGCACACGCACACACACACACACACACACACACACACACATTTCAGTAGTTATTGGAAGATAGACTTCTATTGTTTTTAAATAAAGCAAATTATAATCACTACCTAATAACCATGTGTTTTGCATTTCTAGGATCAAAAATAAAACACTACTGACTATTTATTAACCATTTTGGTAATACTTTGCATAAAGCCTTTATGTATAATAATTTAAAAGTGTTTTTAATGCATTAATAATGCACCATATAATGCATTGTATGATCTCATAAATAATTGTAACCACAGTTATAATGCTTATCTATTCATTTTGACACCTTTAAAAGGTTTTTTCACTTTTTTAACTTTAGTTAATGTGTGATGTGGCTGTTTGAGCATAACTATCACTAACCATGACATCACTAACCCCAAAATTTACACACAACAAAGGGGCGGGGCCATGTTGGGCTGCTTTATAGAAGAGGAAGAGTTGTTGTAGTGGAGTGTTGTTATCATGCCGTCATTTTACGCCGGACTGCTTCACAAACGAGGGTCAATTCAACACAAAAGATGAACATGACGGCACATGCTAGTGGATGAGTTGAATCAACTCCACAGCAACTACATCAATTTATCCACTAACCATTCAGAAACGTCCAGTTTCATTCTAAAAGTTGTAACTTCTTCCAGAGTCTCTCCATCAGTGTCGACTCCGGTTTGAACAATGTAAGGCTGAACACCGTTACTGACAATCCTCATTTTGGCTGCGTGAGATTCTCCAGCTTTGTTGTTGTTGAGCTGTTAAAGCTCCGCCCTCTTCTGGAAAGGGGGCGGGAGCAGCAGCTCATTTGCATTTAAAGGCTGTGTTTTTGCTCACACCCAAATAGGGGCAAATTTGACAAGCTATAATAAATGATCTGTGGGGTATTTTGAGCTGAAACTTCACAGACACATTCTGGGGACTCCAGAGACTTATATTACATCTTGTAAAAGGAGCATAATAGGTCCCCTTTAATGTTTTTTAAACCGCATGTCAAACTACCAATTTCAGATGTAACAAAGAATCTAAAAACATTATAATGCTTTTAACTTAAGTTATGATTATTTATGAAAAGATATAATGCATTATAATGTACATTATGAATAACTTTATAATGCATTATACATGAAGACTTTATGCAAAGTGTTACCACTATTTTTCTACTAAAGACGTCTTCAAAAGGAGGTGCAGTTTTGTTTGAAAAGCATAGATGTTTTTGAAATAAACTTTTATACTTTATCTTTTTTTTTCCTGAAAATATAACGTGTGCTGTCACATTATGTGCACTTTCTTGTGCGTTTTTTTTTGTTTTTAAATAAAAAGCATCATGCAAGAATATTAAGAAAATATTGTAAATGTGTGTGCATCAGTGCCATCTAGTGGTAAATATATTCTAAAAGTAATTTCTGTCTTATAACTTCTGTTTTCAGTGTAAAGTTTGAGTTTTCTGAGTGGGAAAGGAGAGGTGTGCTATTACTTTTTAAAACAAATTGGATCGTATTCACATGCAGGACAATAATTGGGGTTCTTGGCAGTGTTATTTTGATGTTAATATACTATTATAGTTTTTGTTAATATTTTTAATTAGATTCTATTTTTATATTTTCTGTTTTCATTTTATTTTATTAATTTTGTCTTTTTTTTGTACATTTTTTTTTTTTTTTTTACTAGTTTTTTATGATTTAAAAAAAAAGTTTTAGTTTTTACTGAGCACCTAATGGGAAATGGTGATGGAAAAATAAGAGATGGGAGGAAAAAATACATTTCAATGCGTTCTTGTGTAAAAGTTTTGAGTTCCCCTGAGAAACTTTGCGTTTGTGTTTTATCCTCCCATTTTTTCAAATCACCATGTCCCTTTAGGGGCTCCATAAATTTAAATTAATGTTGTATTTGAACTTAAATAAAACAAATGCAACTATCTGCAAAGTTTTTTTCCTATATTATTTTATTTCAGTTAATGTTTATTTTAATTCAAGTACTGTAAATGTTTTTTTAATGCAAAAAAGTTGTATGCAAAAAAAAAAAAATGTTTTTTGCATACCAGATGACAACTTTGTCCATACAATCCCCATTTACACAGATCTCTGAAAACGACTAATACGCTGTATTATGCTGCCAGGCCAGTAGGTGGCAATGTCACTTTGCAAAGAAACACTACATGCCTATAGACTGAACGCGTAACACGCATGGTTACCATGATCCGTAACAACTTAGTGTAGTGGCAGCACTTTTGCATGGAAAATCTAATTTTCAGAAAATGTAAACTTATTTATTTCTTTGGTTTCATTTAGTGGTATTTTGCATGAGTTCACATTCTTACTGTGTTGCTAAATTTTCAATGCCTGTCTGACCAAGTTTGTCCCTGTTGTTTTTGCTACAGAGTGAGAGTGTTGATGAAGGTGGCGAGGGAGAGTATGTGAACCTGTACTCGTCCACACATGCTAACGGAGACAACACACACCGCAGTGTAAGTACTGGCCTGTGTTATTGTGTCGAGGCTTGTGTGTATCTGTTTTTGGAGTGTAATTACACTTTATTTTTTTACTATTCTTCAGGACACTTCTTCATGTGATGATGTGCTTCAAGACCACACCCCTCACATACCCACGTCCAATAGCAAGGAAGCGTTGTCTAAGGACAGGTATGAATTCAAGTCTTTGTGCTTGTGTGTTGTATTTTTGGGCAGGTCGGAGATGTGTAAATATTTGTGTAATGTTTTCTCTCGCTCACAGGCCGAAAGAACCCAGTCATGGTCAGATCGATGATGTTGATGAATTATCCCTTATTGATCATAATGACATTATGAACCGCATCACGCTCAAAGCAGAGGTAATAATGCTCTTTAAAGATTTATAAAGTGTTCATGAACTGTACAAAACCTTTATTAAACATCTTAAACCAAAAGCCAGGATCAATGAAAACCTGGAAATATTAGGATTTATTTATTTGCTTATTTTTTTATATGCATTTTTGTGTTTATACATTTATTTTTTCATTTATTTATGCATTTAGTTGTGCCTTTATGCATTTATTAAATATTGTGTACCATGTCTGCATGCATGATATTTAAAAATGTCCATAATTAAAAAAAATTCAGGCTGGGAAAAGTTGTAAAAATTAATGGAAAAAAATTGTTAAAGTTATTATAAATTTGTTTTATATATATCTTTTATTAATTTGAGTTATTTTAGTACTTCAATTTAAAATAAATGAAAATGAGAAATGTTGCTTTGGCATCTGGCTGAAATAAAATACATTTTTAGGGCTTTTTTTTATATGCAGTACAGTCCAAAAGAAGTTTCGTCTGCTCACCAAGGCTACATTTAATTAAAAATACAGTAAAAAACAGTAATATTGTGAAATATTACTACAATTTAAAATAACTGTTTTCTATTTGAATATATTTCACAAAGTAATTTATTTCAGTGATCAAAGCTGAATTTTCAGCATCATTACTCCAGTCTTCAGTGTCACATGATCCTTCAGAAATCATTCTAATATGCTGATCTGCTGCTCAAGAAACATTTAATTTGTACAATTGTACAAAATATTTGTGTACAATATTTTTTTTTCAGGATTATTTGATGAATAGAAAGTTCAAAAGAACAGTGTTTATCTAAAATCTAATCTTTTGTAACATTATAAATGTCTTTACTGCCACTTTTGATTGATTTAATGCATCCTTGCTGAATAAAAGTATTCATTTCTTTAATTTCTTTTCAAAAAAATTAAAATAAATTCTTACTGACCCCAAACTTTTGAACGGTAGTGTATAATGCTACAGAAGCTTTGTATTTCAGATAAATGCTGTTCTTTTGAACTTTCTATTCATCAAGGAATCCTGAAAAAAAAAAGTACACAACTGTTTTCAACATTGAAAATAATCATAAATGTTTATTGAGCAGCAAATCAGCATATTAGAATGATTTCTGAAGGATCATGTGACACTGAAGACTGGAATAACGATGCTGAAAATTCAGCTTTGCATCACAGGAATAAATTACTTTGTCAAATATATTTAAATAGTACACAGTTATTTTAAATTGTAATAATATTTCACAATATTACTATTTTTTTTACTGTATTTTTAATTAAATAAATGTAGCCTTGGTGAGCAGACGAAACTTCTTTTAAAAACATTAAAAATCTTAGTGGTTCCAAACTTTTGGACTGGACTGTATATTTAATTGTTTTTCAGTTAAAATTAATTTTATTTCAAGTAATGTAACTTTTTTTATGGTTTTAGTTAACAATAATAACCGTGGTCCTGGGTCATATCTAGAGACATTTTTATATATTGTGTACCATGTTTTCATGCATAATATTAAAAATTGTTTGTTTTTAAAAAAATGTCCATGCTGGAAAATTAATGAAATCTTATATGTCATAGAAGTTTTTATAAAAATATTTTATTTATTTATTATTTTTATTATTATTATCATTGCTCTGCAAAGATATAAATTATTTCGTTGGGTAGAATTTGATCTTTTGTGAGGGTAATATCTGTAAAATTTGAAAACTCTGTATCCAGTAATAGCGTTAAATCAATGCTAGTTTGAAAGAATGATTCAATGAATCACTCATTAAGACTTCACTTGCTTCATGACTGGATGAATCAGCGTTTTTGAACGTATCTCTTGAATGATTCAATGACAAATACATTTTTTTAAACAGTCACATGTCGCCACCTACTGGCGAAACAATGTAATCGATACAATGTTTATTTGAAGCGTCAAGTTTGTTTCAAAAGGTGATTTGCTCTATTTCTAATCTGAACAGTGAAGTTGTTTCATACCTAAACATGAAAACTGCTCTCTCTGGCTCAGCGTCAGTGCGAATACAGATAAGAATGAACCGCTGTGATCGTACTTGTCAAATAGGTGAATCGGTTATATATATGAATAAGATCATGTGTTTTTTTTTTATTGAGATCGTAATCTTGTAAAGAGTAATCATGCAGCTCTGCGCAACTACTTGTAAATATATAGCATTGGTTGAATGACTTTTATGGGATGAAGTCGAGTCGACTAGTTGCTGATGACGTCATTAATGAGCCTGAACCGCGAGCTGAGACTCGAACGGGTCGCCTTGTGCACAGCTATGGCATATGACAGCGCTGCCCACAAAGCTATTGTACATAGCAGCTTATTTTCATCAGTTCTTTTGTCTTTGGGTGTTACTAGTCGATGTTGAGCTTAAAGCGTCATGGCAGAGCATTAAAGTCAATTAGTCGACTGGTCTGTGCAACCCCTAATATAAAGACATGAAATATTGATTTGAGTTAAAATGTGTTTTATTATGGATAAAGAAAGAGTGATATGAGAGGCATTAAACTAGCTGGAAATCCTGCATGCATGTATTTTGTGTGTTTAAAGAGTCATTCTGTAGTGGTTGATGCAAATCAAAACACACACACATACACACACACACACACTCCATCAGCTGGTGCAGTGCTGCGATGGGCAGCCGGAGCCAAACTGAGCTCGACTTCAGTGAGCTGCAGTAATAATTCTCTCTCTCTCTGATAGAATGATGATGGTCCTGATGTGAGAGCCGGTTCTGGTGATATACTGTTGGTTCATGCTACAGAAACAGACCGCAAAGGTAATTCACATTCTCTCTTCATATGAAGCTTGTTTAGTAATAGTTAATATGCACATATGTGGTGTTCATTGTTATAATTTGCCTTTAGCATGTCTTTGATTTATTCCTACAGTATCTGTGTGTGATGGAGGTTTGAGAGCATTTTAATTGCATTCCTCTGTTTGTGTTGTAGATTTGGTGTTGTACTGTGAGGCTTTTCTCACCACCTACAGAACCTTCATAACGCCCGAAGACCTCATTAAAAAACTACACTACAGATATCCTTTCAATCCGTTTCATTCTGTTCATCATCTGTTAGAAGCAGTCAGTCTGCATATGTGTGTTTCTTAACTCCGCTGCACATACACTCGCTTCTGTCACAGTCCAGACACCTTTAAGAAGCGTGTCAGTAAAAACACATTCTTCGTGCTGGTGAGAGTCGTGGATGAACTCTGGTGAGTAACCGCATGTTTTTATATATGGCTAAAAAGTACTCGTAATGAACTACAGTCAAGCTACACAACAGACTACTAACAAAAGGTAGCTTCAACTAAGTTGAAGTGTTTAAAAAAGGAATATATGTTTTAATTTTATTATACCATTTATTAATTTTTTTTTTGAGCCAAGGTAGTATTATATCTGCCACAAACACAGTTGGTGACTTTCAGAATCCTGAAAAATATTAATATTAAGCAGCACAACTGTTTTCAACATTGATGATTAAGGATAGGTATCGAGAACCAAATTTTCAAGAACCAGTGATTTGATAAGAAATGTACATTTCGCTTTCGCTGTGTGTGCATTTTAATGTGATTTAAACTACTCAAGTGCAAAAGACTCTCACACTGTTTTCCGTGCTGCACACACAAAGCACGCTCACAGAAAAAGTACATTTAAATCTGATTTTAAACCTATTCTGTCGTCTCATGCTTCAATGGTTTAAAATCGCTTTTTCTGTGAGTGCACTTTGAATGTGTGTGCGCAAATCGTCTCACGCTTCAGTGGATCCGTGAAGCTTTTAAAGTGACAGCAGCCTAACATTCCTGCTGCCGTCTCTATAATAACACTAATCAAACAACTAAAGACCAGTGTTGGGCACGTTACTTTAAAAAGGTAATTAGTTATAGTTACTAGTTACTTCTCACAAATAGTAACTGAGTTACATCATTATAAAAGTAACTAATTACCAGGGAAAATAACTATTGCGTTACTTTAAAAAAATATATATATATATGTCAATCAACTTGGATGCCCCCAATATTAAATGTCTAAAAATAAATGATTATTTGTTTAATGTTATGTTTTAAATTCATCCATTTGATTATGAAAAGTGAACAACGTTATTAAGAAAGAATACATCATAAGATACGCAATATATCGGGAGTCATGGAGTGGGTCAGACATGATTTTGACCACTTCATTAAGTTTTGTTTTGTAGAAAGCCTTTCTTTAAAGTGAATTTCATTTTATAAAAATTGTCTCTTAATTTTAATCAATGTTTCGTCAACCAATTGCCTGGATTTAATAAATAAGAAGCAAATATAGCAGAAAATATAATCATGGCGCCGGCGCGATCACTTGCACATGAACTTAAGCGCATCTTATAGGCTACATTAACCGAAACTCAGCAGCTGCTTGCCTCACAGACATAAGAAATATATCTATAGAAAGCTTGAAATTAGGGATGTGTCACGATTTTCGAATATTCGATTAGTCGATTTAATTATAGAATATCGAATAGGTTGTGCGATTGTCGTCTTAAAAAAATGCTCATGTTTCCAATGGTGACACGTTCATGTAACCAGAGGGAGGCGCGCGCGCTGCCAATAACGCACCTAAAAAACTGTTAACAGCAGAACATAGACAAGCGTGGCATATAACAGAGACGTTAAAATCAGTGTTCACACGACACACGTGCCGTCATTCAGGCTGTTCACAATGATATTGATTTTAGTCTGCCCAAACTCGTTATATGGCTTGAGGTAAGCTTGCTGCGATAGTCGGTGTTGCCGGTGTTCAGGAACAACATCGGTATCATAACTTGTCACCGCTCCCGAATTGGCGCTAATTTGAAAGTGAAAGTAAAATCCCCTCAGTCATTCATGGTGCGGGTCCACAAAAAGGCGCCGGACTGGACAAAAGCGAGGCGAACGGCGCGAGCGAGCAACACTGATAGTCCACACTGGCGGAGAGCGAGCGTTTTCAGTTTATTCCTCCGGAAGCTCAACGTAGGAATTAATTGAAAGCGCTCGCTCTGCTTCGCACTGTTATGAATGGCCATGCAGATTTTACTTTCACTTATATTAACGAACATATTAATATGTTTTAGCACATTACAATCATTATATGGCTTGAGTTAAGACAGCATATTCTCCAATGAATTAAACAGTTTATCAATATCATAGATTGAAAGCGTGAATGGTCTCTCTCCCACTGTTTGTGTGTTGATGCGGGGGAGGGGTGCGATTTTCGAATAATAATCGAATAATTCCCGGCGATTTTCGAATATTATTTTTTGCCTGAAATGCCCATCCCTACTTGAAATGTCTATTTTAAACAAAATAATTTAAAATGAAAAGAAATAGGCTACTTAGCCGACACAGATTCAGAAAACATTAGTTTATTAATAAACAATTAAAACGTCTCCTTAATGTTTTTGTCACATTCATAATCATTACTTTTGCTGGTTCTTTATGGCAAGCTTTTTGCGTGCGCTTGAATGCTATGTAGCCTATATTACGTAAACGCTCATTATTATGGTTTATTCTCTCCAGTATTAAAGAAATCAAATTAATATAAATGTGATTAGTCAACTAATGGCTTAAATAAACAACTACTAGTCCAACACACACTCCAGAGAAAAATCTTTGCAGGTTCTATGGCTGAGACAATGAAAAAATCCACTCGTTCTGAATAACTGTAACTATATTTGTAATGTCAATTTTATTTATAAAGTGCATTGTTATTTATTGATTAATTTTTGAACCTGAATACCGTGTTAAAACACTCTTTATTTCAATCGTATATTTGTTGCGATTGCTATTTTTTTTTTTTGTTCTTTTTCAATTACTGAGTATTTAATTGTATTTAAAAATGATTGAAATATTAGTTGTGCTAGTTGTTTTTGCTATGGTATTTTAAACTTTTGTTTATGATATTCAGCTACAATGAAATGTTTTGCAATAAGACTTCAAAAAACTGAATGATATCAAAGTTTTTTTGTTTGTTTTTTACCTTATTGGAATCGAAATTAGGAATCGATAAGAATCGGAATCAGTAGATCGGAATCGTAAAATTCAAACGGTACCCAAACCCTATTCCTTACCACTAACTGTTTATTAGTTGTTTAATCATTTTAATGGAACCAGAAGCGTTAGGCAGAACCGTAAAATTTCTTACGATTGATAATACGAAATATTTCTTTTAGCAAATTGGTTCATTTATTTCAAAAGAGTGGATCAAATGATTAATTGACTCATCGATCAATAATGTTCCCAGATGTTTCTTTAAAGCATTTTGTGTGTTTTGTTTGTTGTGAAATAATAATTGAAATAAGGCTTTTTCAAATTGAATAGCTGTATTTTTAGTGTTGAAAGTATTTTAGGCTACATTTATTTGATCAAATATACAATAAAAACTGTAGTATTGTGAAATATTATTACAATTTCAAATAACTGTTTACTATTGTGTAATAGATGTTAAATGTCATTTATTCCTGTGATCAAAGCTGAATTTTCAGCATCATTACTCCAGTCTTCAGTGTCACATGATCCTTCAGAAATCATTCTGATATGATGATTTGCTGCTCAAGAAACATTTCTTCATTATCATTGTTGAAAAATATCAATATTTTTGAGGAAACCATGATTAGAAAGTTCAAAAGCACAGCATTTATCTGAAATAGAAATCACTCTGTCCATGCTGAATACAAGGATTAATTACTTTCAAAAAAAGATCTTCCTGAGCCCAAAGTTTTGAATGTGAATGTGAATGTTATCTCTTCATGTTTTGTGTGTGTCAGTCTGGTGGAGTTGACCGAGGACATCCTGCGGCAGTTGATGGATCTGGTGTTCCGGCTGGTCTGTAACGGGGAACTGAGTCTGGCGAGGGTCCTGCGGAAGAACATCCTAGATAAAGTGGAACAGAAGCGGCTCCTGCGGCACGTGCACACGCTCAAGCCTCTGGCCGCGCGGGGCGTCTCTGCAAGGTAAAGCTCAAAGTTCAGGGGTCATCAGGAATCTTCTCATCTTTGCAAGTTTGTTTTGCGTTTAATCGGCTCTTTCTCCAAAGGCCCGGCACGCTGCATGATTTCCGCAGTCATGAGATCGCAGATCAGCTGACGTTGCTGGACGCAGAACTTTTCTACAAGATCGAGGTAACACACACAGACTGTTTTACTTGATGCGGTAATGGAATGTGGAATGGAGTGATACATGATAACCTGTTGTCATTTCTGTCTTCAGATTCCTGAGGTGCTGCTTTGGGCGAAGGAACAGAACGAAGAGAAAAGTCTAAATCTGACCCAGTTTACAGAGCACTTTAACAACATGAGCTACTGGTACATATTTACTGAAACTGCTACACACTCATGCGTTCAACAACATGTGTTCCCTATATATGCATCTAGGGCCCTATGAGTTCTGCGATGGCGGAATTGCAGAATCCAGTGTTAAAAATGGAATTTACTGTATTACACGGAATGTCACGGAATTGGGAAATTTTGGATGAATTAATCAAAAATAGGGCTGTACACTTAATCAAATCATGATATGGACTAGTGTCTGTGAATATTAAAGTGCAAAAGGAATGCTGTTTAAATATGAAGTCTGCACACTTTTACTTCCATGTTTTAATGATGTACTGATATAGTATATATCAGTATTTAGAATAAGCTTTTATTTTTATATTTTCAGTTTTAATTTTAGTTTTGTGCTTTTGTCATTTTTATTTTTTTAATATTTCTATTTATCTCTAATTTATTTATCAAATATGAAGTCTGCACACTTTACTTCCATGATTTAATTATATACTGTTAAAGCATTTATCAGTATTTAGAATAAGCTTTTATTTTTATATTTTCAGTTTTTATATTAATTTTAGGTATTTTGTTTTGTGCTTTTGTAATTTTTTTAATATTTCTATTTATCTCTAATTTATCAAATATGAAATCTGCAAGCTTTTACTTCCATGTTTTAACAGTAAACAGAATATGAAAAAATATGTATTTTCTTTATATACTGTTATAGTATTTATCAATAATTAGAATAAGCTTTTATTTTTATATTTTATTTAAATTTTATTTTTAATAATTTAGTTTTGTGCTTTTGTCATTTTTATTTTTTTCTAATATTTCTATTTATCTTTTAATTTATCAAATATGAAGTCTGAATCCTTTTATTCCCATGTTTTAATTTTATTAGTAAACAAAAAAAAAAAAAATTGGGGAAAAAAATAAAATGGAATTGGCGAGGCGGGGGGCAAAACTGATTTCATAGGGCCCTATGCTTATTGCGCACAAAATTTGGAAATGATTTCTCAAAACAGCATGCTCAACTCTGATTGGCTGACTTTACACACAATTTTCCAACAAAGAAAGTTCCCAGGAGCACTTATGAGAAAGAACTAGGGATTAAATTCATCATTGAATTTGGAAAGTTCCAATTTTAGCCCTTAAACGTAATGCAAAAACTTTGGATGGAAAATCTACATATTGTTCAGGTGTTGGTCTTCCTGTATAAGTGGGCAGCTATAAGCTGCTGTGTGGACCACACTTGTATGTAGATAGTTTTAAATCTGGTTATGGAGGAATGCCTGCACACTATGACCCTGTATACTACACCCTCATGCCCTGAAGAGTTCCCATACTCACTCTGTAATTTGTCCTGTCCACTAGGGTGCGCTCTATAATCATCCAGCAGGAGAAAGCTCAGGACAGAGAGAAACTGCTGCTCAAATTCATCAAAATCATGAAGGTAAATCACAGTTGACACTTTCTCTCTTTCTCTATCACTTGCTCTATTTTCTGAGTGATCTAATGTTTTCATCTCATCTGTAGCACTTGCGGAAACTGAATAACTTCAACTCTTACTTGGCGATTCTCTCTGCGCTGGACTCTGCACCAATCAGACGACTGGAATGGCAGAAACAGACATCTGAGGTAGTCACACAAACTGATTAAAGTCTACGTGTCCTCCTCACTGCTAAAGTTAGCATAACTGAAGAAAATCATTCAATAAAAGCAGATATTTTAACCTGTCTATTTGTCTCCCTTTCCCTGTCTTCTTCCAGGGCTTGGAGGAGTACTGCACTTTGATTGACAGTTCGTCATCTTTCCGAGCATATAGAGCGGCTCTAGCTGAAGTGGAGCCTCCATGTATTCCCTATCTGTGAGTTTGTGTGTAAAAAAACTAAACTAAACTGCACTAATATAAAAACAGGAGCTGGAAAATGAATTATATTCACACTGAAGAATGTTGTAGTTTTGCTAATAATGTTTTTGTTCCCTGCAGGGGTTTGATCCTACAGGACCTGACGTTTGTTCACCTCGGAAACCCGGATTTTATTGATGGTAAAGTGAATTTCTCCAAGCGCTGGCAGCAGTTCAACATTCTGGACAGCATGAGACGCTTCCAGCAAGTGTGAGTAATCCGCTGGCCTGAAATCTGACGTTTGACTAGAACGAGATTAAATTACACGTGATTCATGCTGCAGTCCAGACTTTGCTTTAATAGACTTATAATAAAGCAATGAGGCATGAGATGCTGCGGTCAAATCAAACATCGCTCATTCAATCATATTTATATGGAAGCCCATTCTGCCACATAAGAAAAAAAATCATGCTTTGTTAAAAGTCATAATTAAGGAAAACGATTGCAAAACAACATAATTATGACATAAAAGGTTGAAACTATAAGATGAGTCATAAGATAAAAAATCTAATTTAACAAAAAAAATTGACAAGTATCATAATTTTGACTTGTAATTATAATGTCATAAGTTGAAATTGAAAAAAAAAATTGTCAATTATTCATATTCTTTCATTATACTTTTGACTTTTTTGACTTTCATTGAGATAAAAATTCTTCGAAATTATGACACCAAAAATGAAAAGTTAAATAAAATTGATATAAATAGCTCATAAAAGTTATAATTATGAAATAAAAAGTCAAATGATTGCAAAAAAAAACAATTGACATAAAAGGTTGAAACTATGAGATGAGTCTAGATAAAAAAATCGAATTTGACAAAAAAAAATTGAAAAAAGTCTTAATTATATTTAAAAAATGGCAAAAACAATTGACATTCATAAATACGACAGTCATAATTTTGAGATAAAAAGTTGAAATTATAAGATTTCTAAGTCATTAAAGTAAAAGTTGAAATTGACAGTCATAATTGGCATTTGAAATTGACAAAATATTTATTACATAAAAAGTATCTCGTAATTTTGACCTTTCATAATTGTTTTTGTCATTATTTCAGCTTGCCGTGATTGAGATAAAAATTCTAAATTATAAGAACCAATTATGACTGTCATAATTACAACATAAAAATGGCTAAAACTATTGACATTCATAATTGACAGTCATAATTTTGAGATAAAAAGTTGAAATTATAAGATACCAAGTCATTGAGAGATAAGTCGAAATTAAAAAAAAAACCTAATTATGACAAAAAGCATCTCATAATTCATTATTAGAACATCATAAGTCAAAATTGACAAAAAACTAAATTGTCATTAATATTGTTATTAATATAATTGTCTTTTGTTATAATTTCGACTTTCATGATTATAACTGTCTTTTTGTAATGTAAATTTGAAATTGACAAAAAAATTAAAATTGACATAACTTAATAAAATTATGATATAAACATTACATAAAGGTTATAATTGACACAAGTCAAATGATTGCAAAAAACAATTGACAAAAAGGTTGAAACTATGATCATAAGATAAAAAATCTAATTTGATAGTCATAATTATAACATAAATGGCAAAAACTGACATTCATAATTATGACGTCAAAATTTTGAGATAAAAAGTTGTAATTATAAGATACTAAGTCATTGAGATAAAAGTTGAAATAGACAAAAAAATTACAGTAATAATTTGCAGTTACAATTAACAAACTGAAAACTGAAAAAGTATCTCATAATTTTGACTTGTCACTATTATAATGTCATAAGTTGAAATTATGACAAAAAAACTAAATTGTTAATTATTAATATAATTGTTTTTCAGCATAATTTCGACTTGTCATAATTATATCTGTCAATATGAGATTAAAATTCAAAATTATGACACAAGTTAATAAGATTATGATGTAAATTATTACATAATTATGACATTAAAAGTTGAAATTGATATATTATATTAATGTAGCATTTCATTTCATGTATCAGTTGCCGATTTCACCAGTAACTGTAATTTTTTCCTTAATTGTCTTTGCAGACACTACGACCTGAAACGGAACGAAGACATCGTCTCGTTCTTCAACGACTTTAGCGATCACCTGGCGGAGGAGGCATTATGGGAACTCTCGCTCAAGATCAAACCACGAAACATCTCGCGGCGCAGGACGGAGCGAGAGGAGAAGACCTAGAACCTGAGATCTACAACCTCAGAGACAATTTACGGTGAGACCTGAACCTCCTGCAGAACCTTGGGAACCCACGCTAGGCTTTTTGAGTTCCTTATCCGGTTCTGGAGATGAATTGGACTAAACCGAGACACGCAAGCTCCAATTTGCACCAAAAAACTGAGACATTAGCAGTATTTTCCCCTGATTGTGGACTTTAAAAACTCAAGAGGGGAATCCTAATTCAGTATCGATATACAGATACGCACTCGCACGCGCACACAGAGGGCTCAAGAGGACCCGAACGCTGTGATATAAAGCTACATCCTCACAACTTTCTATGTTTGCGTGTGTTTATGTGTGGGTGTACAGAAAGACACACTCTAAGAGGGCTTGGTTCATTTAATATTAATACACTGTGCCTGATGGAGTGAGTTCATGTTTGTTTGTCCCATTCGGACGTACCGTTCGGCCTTCCAAAGGTCATTCAACCTACGATTCGCCCGTCGGGTCGACCATTCAGACCATATGATTGGGAAACGGGCAGACATGTGTGCAATCTTATAACCGTTTTATGAGGAATATTCACTGATTTGTTCAAATTAATGTTTTGACAGACACGGTGAGTATTGGATAAGTGGAATATATTATATTAATTCAAAAATTAAAGACTGAACTGGACGTTTGGACTCATTTTTCATGTCATCTTGCTATATTGTTTTGTGTGTGACCATGTGCAACCCTTATTATTACCGTTTAACGCTGACAGCCCCTCAAATCCCACGAAATCTGTCGAGAACGTGTGTTTTCACCTTAAAACAAACTTTTTATACGTACAATTTGCATTGTGACATTATTTTCATTTTCATTCCTCTTCCCGATTCTCAATAGCTTACATAATGCGAAATGCCAAAAAAAAGCTGCAAAGTGCATTTATAAGGTACAAACAAATTGTAGTATTTGTACTGAATTTAAATAGGTCACATTTATCAAACGCAAGCAGAACAAATTTGAAAATGCAAATTGTTCATAAAGCCTTTTATGCAATTTTTTCAGAAGTTTATGCAAGTTTATTCAATACATAAGTTCAACACATAAATGTTTAATAAACAAATCAGAACAAAAAGTAATTTGCTCTGCTCGTGCTTCATGAATGAGGCTTATTTTGTCATTTTGTTTTATTTTATGTTTTGAAAATGGTGTCACAATGCAAAAACTTATCCTAATGGTCCCAAAAATAGGCTTTTTTTTTTTTTCTTTATTCAAAATTAATTTATCATTTTTTTTTTATCTTTTGATTATTGTGGGGGAAAAAGACCCGAACATTTGCGACTATGATGTCACAGAGAGGGGCGGGGCTCAGTGTTGCCTGGCGACGAGCAGTTTGCCAGCGTGCATGTGTATGATTTTGATTCTTTTGGGATGTGTATGATATTATGTTCTGTATAAATGTACATGTACAGTTGTGATGTATAATCTCCCATCATGTAGAGGGCAGTTACAAGGAAATATATTTTCAAACCAAACGAGTCACGCACTACAATAACTAACATTATGAGGCAAAAAAAACACAAGGACTGAATATGCTGTGATCTCTGGGCGTGTGTGTTTGCGTGAGTGAGTGTGTGCGCGTGTGCGGTTTTTCTACAGAATGTTGTTATTCATATATGGGAAAAGGGAAGCTAAAAAGGCTTTCTTCAGTGTGCGTCTGAGATGTTGACGTTTACTGACTCCTGGGAATTTTTTTCCTGTTACACCTATAACATCCTGTATATTCAACCACCAATAAAACTGCTCTCTTTGTATCGTGTTTGTATTTTTCCAACACTTGCATGTGTTTACAACTACAAGTGCCACAATATTGCCATGTTTTTAAGGGTTATACCATGATATTTTGTTAAATAGACCACTGTTCAGAAGGGGTCAGTAAGATTTTCTTTCTTTTTTAACACTATTTAGGAAGATCGTGGTTTTTACAAAAATATTAAGCAATTTTCAATATTGATAATGAGAAATGTTTCTTGAGCATCAAATCAGCATATCAGAGTGGTTTCTGGAGGATCATGTGACACTGAAGTCTGCCGTAATGATGCTGAAAATTCCGCTTTGATCACAGGAATTAATCACATTTTAAAATGTTCACATAAGGAAAAATTGATGACGGGGATTGAATTATAACAAATTCCCTTTAAGTCATTTCACTCGGCGGCCATCTTTGAAACTCCTCTCGGGCATTCAGGTGCAGCTCCTATCTCTTTGAATAGGGAAACATCAAGTTCTCTAAAGCTGTTTGTCAAGCTTTCGATTAAATTTCATATTTGAAATCACCAATGAAATCTGACAACAAATGTCTCATAAATTTTGTTTCTAAACACCCGAATCATGACAAAAAACTATTTTTCAGGCTGGATCAACCAAATGCGCATGCACAGTCCTAAATGCGCGTCTCTTGTCTAACTGCGTCTAGCGTCTAACTGTTTCTATAGAAACCGGAGCTTCTAACGGCCACTGCAGTGACACATTATTTTCTAATGATTCAATGGTTTGGAGTCAATTATTCTGCTTATACTACGGTTACCACACCTTAAGACAATGTTTCTTAAGCATCTCATCCCAAGCCTCCATTGCTAATTCCAAAACATCATTTCAGAACTAGTAACGGAGGCTTGAACCTTGATAGCAGAATAATACAGTTATTTATGCAGTTGAGAGAGAGAAATATATGTGAAATAAAGCTGCAAGCAGCGATGGCGGGCCCAAGCCCGGTGGCTTCAGGGCAACTGTGCACGGCAATAGGCATTAGAGAGTGTGAAAAATCCACATTCATACCAAAATATCTGACTTTCTGTTGGTTGGAGCTAATGACTGTAAATTAGAAAGTTGTCCGGCTTAATGAGAACAATATGTGTACAGAGTTTGGTGACTTTAGGTAAAAATAACCCCCCCGCTTTTGTCAAAAGGTGGCGCTACTGAGTCCCTCCACCACGCCCATTTCTAAGGCTTTGTCCATATCTACTGGTTGACAATATTGATGTGTGTGTTGAGTTTCATGCAATTTGAAGCATGTTAAGAGCCTTAAGAATATTATTAAAGTTTGACATGTTGCCATAGCAACAATATTTAAGATATCACAAATTCATTCACAGGTCTACATCTGCCATGTTTTGTCATTATTGTGATGAAGTTTGAAGCAAATTGGGTAAAACAATAAGAGGGTGATCTCAAACCATTTTGAAAGTGACACACTTCCTGCTGCCAGTTGGTGGCGCTATAACTTTGACTCACAATAGTCACATCCATGTGATCAGACTCCTATAATGAACACACAGCTGAAGTTTCATAAAAATCAATCAATGTATGCAGATGTTATAACACACTTCCTGATTCCCTTTTCTCGCCATAAATTTGTTGCCTCGCCACGGCCAAACCGTTCGAGATATCAAAAATCCCCTGGCAATTTTACATTCTCAATGTCTTGACTTCATGTTGACCGAGTTTGGTTGTGATCGGATTAATCGCCTAGGAGGACTATATCAAATTCCAGAGCATGTGTTTTTCAAACAACCCATAATAGCTGACTTCCTGTTGGGGTGGCGTTTAACTTAGAGCATGAAAGTTGTTAGGCCCGATTAGGTCTATATGTGTATCGAGTTTCATGCTAATACATGCAAGCGTGTTTGAGATATGGACCAAGTTTTCAGACTTTGTTCAAGGGGGCGCTGTCGAGCCACCCGGGGTACCAGCCTCTGCGGCGTCCTAATGGCCGCAGATTTGGGCCCTAATTAGATTACCTTAATTGTGTGTCTCTAACAGCAGCAGTGTCTAATAGCGAAACTATAAGTTTATCTACCTCAAGAACTGCAGTTATTTCCTCGCTGGTGAGAAATGTCATGTAGCTTTTAAGTTGCTAAACTATTTTACTGATTAATTCATCAGAGCAGCATGAATAACAGGTTTCTGTGCGATTGTAGTCTGTACTATGTGTATGTTTGAGAATGCGCTTTCATGACACAATAAAATGTATTTTGTGGCAAAAACCATGACAATAATTTGTCGTTTTCATCCTATCGTTTACTATATTTATTTGATTGACAAGACCTGCTAGAACGACTTTAGCTGTGCGTTTCCCTGAAAATAATTGCCCTGAAAAAATAAGAACGTTCATCAGCCAATCAGATTCGAGCATTCAACAGCCCTGTAGTATAAATTGTAATAATGTTTCACAATAAATATAAGAACATATTATTCTTAGATATTATATATTAGAATAAATACAGCCTTGTTGAGCAGAAGAGACTTATCTTACTGACCCTAAACTTTTGAATGCTAGTGTATCTTGAAGTAAATTATCATGGTTAATGAATACAGTAATCATTCAATTCTGAAAAATCAATTCTGTACCATGGTATTTCCATGTATTACTATGGACAAAGTACCATGGTACATTACCTTTATTTGTATAGCGCTTTTCATAGTACTATAAAAATCATACAAATTATTTGTATTTCTTTGCAGACACAAAGTTGCATGTAAAAATAATGAGATGTGAAGTCACATAAGCATGTTCTCTTTAATATTTAAAAAAAAGTTTGTAGAAGAAATGCAAAACTATCTTAAAATATTCACATTCCAATTTCAGACCGAGTAACATAAATTATACAGTGGAACATTCAAAACAAAGAGACACATCAGTGATAGATTAATATTTTAAATACTAAACTATCACGAGATTCACTAGAAGTATTTTACTTCATCTATTTCATCTTATCCTAAATCTGGTTTGTGATCTAGATAAGGCAAGAAACACTGGAACTGTTTAAAATGCCATTATACACTGCAGGTGTAATTGAAAAATCTCATGTTTTATAGTGAAATTACATCCCAATGAGACGAGTCAGGCAGTGAAATGCAGTTTTTGCTGATGTACCATTGTGTTTACCTTGTTACAGGTACTGGTTGTTGTATCATTTCTGTACAGATTCATGTGATTAGTATGACAGATAATGTAGGACATTAACTATTGTACATATACACAACAGTTTCTCTTTGAGAGAGACATGACTACAGTTCAAAGGTGACTCAGATAAGCAGCAGAAGGCATTCTTAAACTCAGTGAAAAATGAACTTGACAGAGATCGTGTGTTGGAAGCATGCAGAAAAATTCAAGCTTTCAGGTTTTGAGAATTTATGATTCTCATCTGTGTGTTTGTGTGTTAATGTGGTCGTGTGCTGGGCTCCAGTAGGGGGCGTTTTGCCGGAAGATTCCCGCCTCCGCTTGATTTCTCACTGTGTTCGGCCACGCCCCTCTTTAGACTCCGCCCGTGGGCGTGTCCATTGACAGAACCCCTCTGCCATTTGCAGATGTCACCGTTAAGGATGTCCTGAATATGCTGAACAATCAGGTTTATTGCCACTGAAGATTTAAAAGACAAAAGAGAAGCGACAGGTTTGAAAAGCAAGGCTTAATTTTATACACGCACAATTATTTTGCCTCATATTTACCCATGTTATCAACTCCACGAGGTATTATGACATCTGCATATTTCTTGGTCTGAGTTGGAGAGAGATTTCAGATGTAATGAATGCGTTACATAATTTAACAAGACTACCAAATGGTCATGTGTGTGCGTTTTCTCACCGGAAGGCAGAACTCTTCAAAGGCCGGTTTAACAAACGTGGTGTACTGTGAGAGAATCTGTTCCAGATCTCGACCTCTCCTCATGTCGCGCAGAACTAAACACACAATATTACACAGACACTGTTACACAGGCAACATGCATCTATGGTAATTATTCTGATATTTAATATATACATAAATTCAAATGAAAATTTTCAACTAAGCTAAAAACAGTTGCTGAAAACTAAATGAAGTAAATACAACAAATATGGACTATCGTTTAAAAGTTTGAGGTCACTAAGATTTTGGTGTTTTTTATGAAAGAAATTAAAGAGTGAGGATTCATTAAATTGATCAAAAGTTACAGTAAAGACATTGATAATGTTACAAAAGCTTTCTATTTCAAAATACATTTCTGTTTTCTGTTGTTTTGAACGAAGAATCCTGAAAAAAATGTGAAGCAACCTGTTTTCAACATTGATAATAATCAGAAATGTTTCTTGAGCAGCAAATCAGCATTTTAGAATGATTTCTGGAGGATCATGTGACACTGAAGACTGGAGTAATGATGCTGAAAATTCAGCTTTGATCACAGGAATAAATTACATTTTAATATATATATTCACATAGTAAACAGTTATTTTAAATTGCAATAATATTTCAAAATATTACTGTTTTTACTGTATTTTTGATTAAATAAAAGCAGCCTTGGTGAGCAGTAAAAGACTTCTTTCAAAAACATTAAAAAATCTTACCAACCCCAAAGTTATGAATGATAGTGTAGATAGTTCCTAATCACAAATTTAAAGTTTTGCTCATTTTAAATTCTTAAGATATTATTTTAAACTCTTGAAATGTACTTTTTCCTAACTATAATTAATATTAACAAAACCATAAATACAAATTTGAAATGTGTCTATGAAATAAAAACAAAACTGAACTTAACAATAACATCACTGTACCTTTAAGAATGTCTGAAAGTTATATTCAAATAAATACTTTGTTTATTTGGCAATCGTTTGAAAATGCAAAAATTAAAAAACTTGCTATAAACACCAGCTGAAAGTAAATAGTACATTATACACTGTCTGGCCGAAAAAAAAAAAAAAAAGCAGTCGCTATTTGGATTGAAATGCTTAACCGTGCGTTCACACCGCCGCCGGCGAGAGCGTCAACATTCGCCTTGGCCGCCCTGCCAACAACGCGGTACTGTTCGTTCAAACCGCCGCCGGCGGGAGGGTCAAAGTAAATGACAAGTCGCGTCAACCAATCGGAAGCCTCTCAAGCGAGGACCTCTACTTTAAAGTCAACTTTATGGTAATGAGCTATGACGCGGTTCGGCGGCAACCACTCAGAATGTAGAAGTCCTCGCTTGAGAGGATTCCGATTGGTTGCCGCAACTTGTCATTTACTTTGACCCTCCCGCCGGCGGCGGTTTGAACGAACAGTACCGCGTTGTTGGCAGGGCGGCCAAGGCGAATGTTGACGCTCTCGCCGGCGGCGGTGTGAACGCACAGATTGTCTCTGACTGGATCATTATTGCAGTTATTATTATGTTTCTAGTATGTTATATGTTTGGCAACAGTTCTTTAAACCCTAATTGATGAAGTGTGTAGCTTTTCATTTCTTAAACAACCGTGTAGGAATACACATCATGGCCATATTCCAGGATGTCAAGATTCATCAAGCTCAAATTGAGAAAGAATGGTTGGGAAGGAGCATGAAGAATCATTTTCACACATGAATCGGCACCTTTGGCACAGGTATTAAGATGTGTGTTGGTCAAACGGATCACAAGTGAACGACGCTAAATATAGGTGTAAATGTGGTGTAAAACATTTTGAGCTTGTCCACTTTCAGAGGTAGTCGAAAACTCACTCGACCGGATTGCTTTTGTAGTGGAAACGCTCATGCGGTCGAATGTGTTCGAACAGACACTAAAGACCATCTACTTTCCGTCTACTGACCTAACGCATAAACATTATGGGAAGCGCGCTAGCCAGATGGGATTTAAAGGGTTAGTTCACCCAAAAATGAAAATGATGTCATTAATGACTCACCCTCATGTCGTTCCAAACCCGTAAGACCTTCATTCATCTTCGGAACACAGTTTAAGATATTTTAGATTCAGTCCGAGAGCTTTCTGTCCCTCCATTGAAAATGTATGTACGGTATACTGTCCATGTCCAGAAAGGTAATAAAAACATCATCAAAGTTGTCCATGTGACATCAGTGGGTTAGTTAGAATTTGTTGAAGCGTCGAATACATTTTGGTCCAAAAATAACAAAAACTACGACTTTATTCAGCAATGTCTTCTCTTCCGGAATCCTTTCCATTGAATTGATTCCATTGAATCCTTTCATCTGTCGGTGTTGGTAATGCACTTTTACATCGCTGTGGTTGTTTTTGCTGATTAGGACATCCGTGACATGCACACTTACGCACCATTTTAAAAAATATAGCAATACCAAAATACAAACAATGTAGAATAGCTTGAATACAGCGTGCGTCTCCCTCAGACTGTAAACGAAGCTCGGGCGCACCGGATAACAGCAGCAGCATCACTGTGGAGTTGTGAACGACACTCCGAAGCAGAAGGGGGCGGTAATGCACCAATAAGCTGGATGCCAACCGCCGTAAAACAGGAAAGAAGAAGAAGCGGAGTCGTGAACACGGATTGACAACAGACCCGGAAGAGAAGACAATGCTGAAAAAAGTCGTAGTTTTTGTTATTTTTGGACCAAAATGTATTTTCGATGCTTCTAAATGTCATGGATGTCCTAATCACCAAAAACAACCATGGCGACGTAAAAGTGCATTACCAACGCCAACAGATGAAAGAATTCGATGGAATCAGTTCAATGGAATCAGTTCAATGGAATCAATTCAATGGAAAGGATTCCGGAAGAGAATACAATGCTGAATAAAGTCGTAGTTTTTGTTATTTTTGGACCAAAATGTATTTTCGATGCTTCAACAAATTCTAACTAACCCACTGACGTCACATGGACTACTTTGATGATGTTTTTATTACCTTTCTGGACATGGACAGTATATCGTACATACATTTTCAATGGAGGGACAGAAAGCTCTCGGACTGAATCTAAAATATCTTAAACTGTGTTCAGAAGATGAACGGAGGTCTTACGGGTTTGGAACGACATGAGGGTGAGTCATTAATGACATCATTTTCATTTTTGGGTGAACTAACCTTTTAAACTTTGTCGGCTGAAGACCCAAGTTTGGTTTGAAGGTGAAAAACATATCAAGCACAATGTTCTCTCACCATTCCTGATTTCAAACACACACTCACAGCGTTAGGCCAGTCTTGCAGCTGTCAGAGCAGAAACAAAAGCTGATGCTCTCCGTATGTTTTTCCACCATCTCCAGTCGTGTTCATATGTAAATTGCACAAGCTTATTTAGTCCATTAGTCTAAAAGTCGATGCACCTCTTGATGGAAATAACATCACAACATTTATTTCCATGAAGAGGTGAATCATTTTATGGTCAAGATATTGTATTAACAATGCAAGAGTTGAGCACTCTGTAAAGTCTCCTCCAGCACATCCGAAAGTCTTTCAATGAATGGACTCAGAGGCATTTGCTTATTTAAATCCAAACAGTGACTTTTTTTTTTGGCCGGGCATTGTATAAACCTATAAATAATACCTCCACACTTGTTGGGTTTCTGTGTGCTTTAACGATAACATGTGTGTTACCTCTGCGAGACAGGCGAACATCTGAATCCGTGTCGACAAACAGTTTCATGTGGAACATGTCTCTGACTTCCTGTGTGTAGAACACCAGAATCCCCTCAAACAGCACCACATCGGCGGGATACACACGTATCTTCTCTGGCAGCCTGAACACATGATTGACAATCATTAAATACTCCGTTATCAGACAGACAATAAAATACTATCAAATTATCAATGTACATGTGAAGAGACAGAGTTTCAGCATGTGTGTCATTGGTTGACGTGTCATTGTGAGGAGAAAGTGTGTGTGTGTTATTGCCTGGAATGGGTGACGAAGTCATATGTTGGAACCTCCACCACTTTCCCTTCGACTATATCCTTCAATGTCTGACACATGAACTCCGTATCAAACGCATCTAGGAGAGAAAACATTATAGTGCAGTGAAAGCTGACACACATGTTGCTCCAAACTTGTTTTGCTGACCTTCTATTGATTTTGTGTTGTAAGGACATCAAAATCAAACAACATGAGGGTGAGTAAATGACGACAGCATTTTCATTCATGGCTCAATCATTTTCTTACCTGGATGGTCAAAGTTGTACTGGCCTTTCAAAGCTTTGGCCTTCTGTTCTGGAGTGAGAATCCGGTAGAAACTGTCCTGGCTGACGATAGTGACCTTCCTGTGGTGGTGATCCACCTTGTTCTGACCCAAAAGCTCCATGATTTTGGCACACACCGTGGACTAGCAAGAGAAAAACAGCAGTTAATGATCTGGACTAGGACCGAAAAACCGCAATACGCTCATGGCGTACCGAATGCCCCCCGCCCCCTGCTGCCCCACCACCAATAATTGCAATAAGCTCCGCATTTTTTCCTTTTGATAAGAAACAATTTAATCTTTAGAATTCTGTCCATTTTATCACAAATTCAAGCAAAAAATTTCTCTCTTCCTCTTTAATACTAGTTACAGAATAAACATGAATGAACATCTGAAGGTATGTTGAAAGATACAACTTACTGAAACGTATAATATTTCATATAATATCTCAATCAGTGTTTCAACGGTGGAAAGACGTCAATAAAACAACTTGTCATGTAGCATTTACCTCAGGCGAGTCTACAGCCTGTTAGTTCATCAGCGAAATGAACTCTTTCGCTAAATATATGCACTATATTAGCCTATATATTCATTATATTTTACTTAACTTGTTAGTGATGTCTTGATTATTTAATGTATGTTTAAATAAATCTGTGATGAAAATGACAGCCACTGTGTAAAGTATTATATTTATTACATTATTTAACGAATTGTAGTAAAAACAATTTTATAATCAGATTTAGAAAGATTAACGCTGCATTCACATGGGGCGTCGGCGTTAACGCTTCTCATTTATATTGAATGGGTGATGTCATGCGTTGCCGAACTGAATTGTAGGTTCCGTCGCGTTCGTCACTCACGTTGCAAGCGGCAGAAGATTTCTCAACTTTTCAAGCGCCAACGCAGGCGTCAGCCAATCAGATTGCTTTATGCAAACACCCTAGAGCAGTCGCTAGCCAATTGCGTTCCTGCAGCCAATCAAAGTAATGTGATTGGCTGTTATCACTATAACGGTCGTGTTAACACAAGCTTCAGACACGCCCTTCGTCAAGTGTTGACGCTGACTTATTGCTGAACGTGCATTATGAATCTTCGGAGCATTATGAATCTTTTGTGTCGAATCAGCTGTTCGGAGCACCAAAGTCACGTGATTTCAGTAGTTTGGCGGTTTGACACGCGATCCGAATCATGATTCGCCACAGAAGATTCAAAACACTCCGAAGCTTCCTGGAGCAGAGTTTTGAAATCGGCCATCACTAAATAAGTTGTTATTTTGTTTTTTTGGCACACCAAAAATATTCTCGTCGCTTTATAATATTAATATTGAACCACTGAACTGTTTTAGTACATTAATGGATCTTGAGAGAGGAAATGTCATTGCTGTCAATGGAGGCCTCACTGAGCCATCGGATTTCATCAAAAATATCTTAATCTGTGTTCCGAAGATGAACGCAGGTCTTACGGTCTAGAACGGCATGAGGGTAACATTCATACTAAAAGCTAAAAAACTTACATTTTGATTTCAGGGGAACTTTAATGCAAAAACTGCCTTATGTGCAGTTTACAAGTTTGCATACAATTTGTTTGTTGATTACAATGTTGTTTATAATATCTAAAAATAGCAACTGAATTTAGGCTTATAGTTTGGGCTCTGAACCTTTATTATTATAGTAATGTTCAAATAAGTGCTCCCTACATAGTTCACAGCATCAGCAGAGATAACTTTTTATATCCATAAGAAACTTTTAATTATAATTGAATTCATTTAAAGATAGAAACACAATTTGTTCAGTAGTCTTCAATTTAAAAAAAGAGAAGAAAACTTTAGTTTTTTTCCCCCTGCTGAACCAAACCGTGACTTAAAAACCGCGGTATGAACCACCGACCCGTCAGTTTATCGTTACATTACACTCCTAATCTGGACTGATAGTCTAGTGTCCATTTGTAATTGCATCAGCCTGAATATCCTCACAGACACTGGACACCACATTTTAAGATAAGGGCCTTTTATCATTGTTATAGTTCATTTGTTTGTGAAAAAGAATACATTTAATTGCCTATAATTACTTCCAGCATGTGCATTTCATACATTACTAAATGCAAATGCAATGCACTATATAATGTAAAGCACAAAAGAGAGACATGTTGACTGTGACTACAAGTTTGCATGCATTAAAACGCCAAAGCCAGCAGTATGCATCAGTTTCCATCATGCATGTAGCTTCTCGTACCTTTCCACTGGCTGTTCCTCCGCTCACCCCGATCAGGAAAGGACGGTGACGCGGCCGCTCGCTTTCACACAACATTCCAGCTGGATTCATGCTGGTACCGTTAGAAAAACTGCGTTTCCTTCAAGTGTGGAGCTCGGGTGGATGTTGGGCGGTGTGTGATCGAATTCCGCCTGGTTTCACTATCAGCCACGGCCGATTAAGTACTCCAGTATTACTGTACTGGTTCGCATCGGTTTAAGGGACATGACATTCTCTTCCAGCACGGGGCGCTCAGTGACTCAAGACAGACGCGTCCCCATTGAGTCTCATTCAAATCTCATGATGTTTTTTGTCTTACTGAAGGCATTTGCAGTTTGGAAAGTAACATCTTATGAATCTACAAATTCCCGAGATCGATTCCTGACATAGAAGCGGAAACAGCATCATTAGTTTTTGTAATAACGTCGTTTAAAAATCCTTGTTTAGTAACCGTAAACGGCTGTGATCGGTCCGTCCTACTCCAGCGCTGAGAAAAGTAACAGGTGTCATGTGACCACCCTGCCTACGCGCCGCTTCGGGATAATAATCTACAGTTGTGTACAGATAATGAGATATTTTAATAGAAATATGGCACAGAATTAAAAGTAGAACAGTTATTTTATCCTCACAAATTTTAGCATTCCAATAAACCGCGACCTTAGTCGGATCCCCGCTTCATCGTTGAGCGCCACTCTACTTCCTCTTTCTGTTTATAATGGTTTCGCTTCGGGACGTTAATGCTGCGTCACACCACGCTGCGCAAACTCCACAAAACTTGTAAACAAAGCCATCACTTAGTGCAAATTGTGCAAAAAAGAATTTATTCTGTTGTATTAGCCAGAAATGTGCTTGAAAATAGACTCTTTTCATATTAAGTTTATAACTATTTTAGTAGCTAGTGTTCCTTTAAAAATGTTACATTAACTAAATATACATTTTCAAAGAAAATACTCTTTTAAATTTTATGAAAGTCTCTTCAATGATGTAATACTTAGAATAAGTGTTGGGTGTAATTAATTAGATACTAAGTAATCTAATTTTCCCTTGAGAAAGTAGTGTATTACTCTTAATTTTTAGTCATTTAAAATCAGTAATTTAATTACAGTTACTTCTGATGTGACTTTAGAACAATTCTTTACACAACAAGTAGATTTAATGTTAAAATGTATGTTTTTAATGTAACATTCTCCCTTTACACACTTTGGTCAGTTCAAGAATAATTTATGTAATTGTATATTGTTTGTTTGAAAGAATCAAAAGTGCAGTTTCATGTCTATCCTTGTATTGTTCAACTGGTCGAGTATGATATAGGGAGTAATAAGTAATCCAATACATTTTAGAGAGAGTAATTAGTATAGTAATCTAATTACACTGTTTAAGTAAGTAGTAATTAAATACTTTTTTAACTTACCCAACACTGCTTATAATGTGCATTAGTCCATTTCAGAATTTCCAAACCTCTTTTGCTTGTAAATGTGTTTTTGTTGAAAAAATAAACAAAAGTGTTGCAAAACCAGTATTCATTTAGTTGTATTCATGTTTACCAGTCGCTGATATAGTGCAAGTCATCTAAAAATATAAGGACATTCGAGTGAAAATATTGCAGTGACCACAAGGAGGAGCCGGACACTTAACCTCCAAAGTGATGAGATGGTTGTTTTTCAGTGCTTTAAAGGGTTAGTTCACCCAAAAATAAAAATTCTGTCATTTATTACTCACCTTTGTGTTTTTACACCTCTGTAAGACCTTCGTTCATCATCAGAAAACAAATTAAGATATTTTTGATGAAGTCTGAGAGGTTTCTGTCCCTCCATAGAGCGCAACTACCACTCCAAGGTACAGAAAGGTAGGAAAAAGACATCATTAAAGTACTCCATGTGACTCCAGTGACTTAAACTCAATTTTATGAAGCGATGTGAGAGCTTTCTTTGCGCAAAAAACATAATTTACCACTTTATTTACATGCGTTTTTTGTTCAGATTTGCGCGTCAACAACGCACATGCGCAAGTGTTCACAAGAGATCGCCACAACGCATGCGTTTTGCGTTCACGCGAGAGCTTCATAAAATTTAGTTTAAAGGGTTAGTTCACCCAAAAATGAAAATAATGCCATTTATTACTCACCCTCATGTCATTCCACACCTGTAATACCTTAGAACTGAATCAGTGACTCGGATCTCCTATCAAACGGCTAAACATGACTTTGGCGCTCTGAGTCACGGATTCGATTCGTAAAGCTCCGAAACAGAATTTTGAAATCGGCCCATCACTATATTGTTGAAAGTCTTTATTTAGTTTTTTTGCCGCACAAAAAAATATTCTCGTCGCTTTATAATATTAATATTGAACCACTGTACTCACATGAACTGATTTAAATATGTTTTTAGTACATTAATGGATCTTGAGAGAGGAAATGTCATTGCTTTGAATGCAGGCCTCACTGAGCCATCGGATTTAATCAAAATATCTTAATTTGTGTTCTTACAGGTGTGAAACAACATGAGGGTGAGTAATAAATGACAGAATTTTCATTTTTGGGTGAACTAACCCTTTAAGCCACAGGAGTCACATGGATTACTTTAATGATGTCTTCACTACCTTTATGGATTTTGGAGTGGTAGTTGCATTGGATCTCTATGGAGAGACAGAAACAGAATCGAATTTCATTAAAAATACCTTAATTTGTGTTCCGGAGATGAACGAAGGTCTTATGGATGTGCAACGACACAAAGGTGAGTAATAAATGACAGAATTTAAATTTTTGGGTGAACTAACCCTTTAATAAGAACAACAATATAAAAGTTTAACAATATGACACAATGAACAGCACTCAAAACTGCTAATTTTAGACAGTCGATATAAATGTCCAGTGATGCAATTCACAAATGTCAGTCATGTTTTGTCCAAGCCGTCGCTCAGATGTGGTGGATTCTGTTCATCTGGATCATTTCTTGATTCCTCTGCAACAATTTCCAGGGCCTCGTTCCCTTGAACTCTTCGGACTGATTCTCCTTTAGCAGCGAGGATCTCTTCGATGTTTCTATGGCAACACAGAACACACAACAGTCAACTTCACAACAAAGTTTTTGTCATTATGCTTTAGAAAGACGGGACAAGTTTAAAGGAAAACACTGCAAAACTGTTTTTCTTTTTAGTGTTTAACATTTGCACAGATTAATCAAACAGATGAATCGTTCATGCACAAGAACATACACACCTTTTCCCCTCCAGGTCAGAGAACCAGTTCAGATTATCAGCGATGACGTGGTGGTTGTTGCATCCAGGGCACGTTACTATGACAACACCCTTGTGATAGGCTATCTTGGATATTTTCTTCATGGAGCGAGTGGAGCACACCTAAAGAGACAAAATAGACTGAGCAATATCACCTAGTCAAACGTTCCCCTAGCTGAAGAGTCCCACATACACAAATCTATGATCTTACTTTGCAGGTGTACACCAGGTGATAGTGCGTCGACTGCACCTGTCCAATGGCGTCAGTCCTGCACGCAGAGGTTGTGAAGCTCCTGCAGAAACTCAATCTGCCTCCATTCTGTGACACAGCGAACCCCAGTGATGAATTAGTAAGGTGTAAGGAGGTGTTTGGGGCTCTTCTCTGTGCCTCCTCATGTTTGCCTCTCGCAGGATTGTGTGTTTTGGTTACAGACAGACATCCCGTACCACGTGATCTGGGTATTCTCTGTCTGAATACATAGAAAAATAATCGAGAGCTCATTATCGAAACGTTACCAGACTATTTAAACTTTTTAAACACACGCTATATCTCTATTGATGCCATATCTGCTCACACCGAGTTGAATCGCTCGTCGCTTGCCAATGACGACAGAGACGCAACGTCAAACCGAAGCCCCGCCTATAATGTTTATTTACAAGTGAATTTACATGTGGATTACGTCAGTTTGAGATGAAAGACGGACATTAAATATACATTAAAATAATTATTTATATAATTATAACGATCGGACGTTTTTTAACCGTTTAAATCTTTACTTCAAATTATATTTGACCATTAAAGAAGATTAATATAAAATTATATAAAAGGAAATATCACAGGTTAACAGTTATAATATGAGGGCTGTTTAACGAATAATCGCATCCAGAAAAAGTTTGTTTACATAATATTTGTGTGTGTACTGTGTATATTAATTTTGTATTTATAAACACATACACATACATATTTAAGAAAAATATAAATATTTGAAATCAATAAATATTTTATATAATTTAAATTATATATAAATATATAAATGTAAATATTCCTTAAATATATACATGTTGGTGTGTGTTTATAAATACAAAATAAATATGCATAGTACACACACATACATGACATTTATTACCGATTACTATCATAAACGATTTATTAATTAGTTCCCTCGATTTACTAAAACGTGCGAACGCTTTACTATTTCATTCCCTTGATTTATAAATCATGTGCATGATTTATAAATCGGAATGATTTATAAATCGAGGGAACGAATTAGTAAATTGTGCGCACAATTTAATTTTTTTTCTTGCATGTCATGTGCGGGGCTCCGTACATATAGTATCTAAAAACAAACTTTTATTTTGTATGCGATTAATCGCGATTAAACATAAATAATTATTTGTGAAAAAAAAAAAATAATAATTATCCCAGAGGACACAAAAACAACATACGCACGTACAACAACCTAATAATTTAATAATTACAACAATTTCATATAATACATAATATGACAATGTGATAATTATTAAATGATTAGCTGGTTTTAGGTGTGTCTGTAAGATTGTTTTCCTGACCAAATATGTTTTTTTAATATTGCTGTCAGACAGGTCAAATTACATGACTTGCGTGCTTGAAGGGAGAGGCTTGTATATGCAAAACTTTGCTCACAGTGTGTTTCAGTGACGTCATAGCTCGCTGACGTCATAAGAAGTTTTTAAAGTAAAATCTTGCACGCATACAAATACATACAAACACATTTTTGGTGAATATATATTTAATTAATTATGATTATTATGCTATTCACAGCGGAAAACATTCCGCAGATAAATGTTGTAACATCTGCTTCCGTTTTGATTGTGATGAGGAGAACTGTATGATGTCATGGTAACTTCATATTTCCGTCATTCAACAGTTGTTGTGACTTTTCTTGACTTCCCGCGCGTCTGTGTCTTGCGACAGTTCCTTCTTTTACAGTAAACGGTCAAACGACCTTCATCTCACAAGGATAGTCTGCACCGTCCGCTCCACCCTGCGTCAAAGTCACGCCCGCTTGTGCTGTATCAGCGCAGCCCCAGTCAACGCGCCCGGTCGCGCCGCAGTACAAATCCTACTATGGCGAAGAACCGGCTCATGAAAATTAATTGACTCGTCTTGACGTTGCTCGGTAACGTTCTTGGATTGTCCGTCACGTAACGTAATTAAATATTCATGAGAACAGCTTTCGGACCTGAGGGAATGCAGATGTGTTAGATATTTACTTTATTTTATATTGGAAAAGGTTGCTACAAAAATTCAGAAAGAAGGACAAATATCTTGAAAAAATCGGAAAAAAATGTAAACAGTTTAAATCTTTACTTCAAATTATATTTGACCATCAAAGAAGATCAATATAAAATTATATAAA